>NC_092600.1:24337500-24348353 GCF_047663525.1 Anas platyrhynchos
AGGATTTTTAGGGTTAGGGCTTGAGGCTTTTTTGTAAAGGCGGTAAGGGCTAGGGTTACAGTGCGTGCTGGTAAATGTAATTCTTGAAAACTCGGCCCGTGATTGGCTGTGCCGGCTGTCCAAGGAATGCTGGTAAATATAGTTTTCCGGCACCAGGCTTCCGGGAGGCCATGTTGGGTGCCCAGAGCATGCCTGGAAATGCAGGGTTAGGGTTAGGGTTAGGGTTAGGGTTAGGGTTAGGGCACATTTTAGCGCGACGCCGCCCGGACACATTTTAGCGCGGCGCCGCCCGGACACATTGCACTTGTGGGGCTGGGAGGTTGTGGGGAACATCTGGAGAAGGTGCCTGTAGGGTTTGTAGGAGCACCTACAGGGTTTGGGGTGGGATCTTTGGGGCTGGGGGGGGTCTCTATGAGGCCGGGGGGGTTTTGGGGGGGATGTGACCCTATGGGGTGCCCCCCCCAGAGCCCCAACCCGCGGCTGACCTAGCATTTTAGCGTGGCCGCCGTCCACCGGCAGCTTCATGCCCGTCTTCCGCTCCCAGTGGCCCGCGGGGCGCCCGGTGGCCCTACCGGCGTCACCAGCGGCCACCTTGGGGTCAACGGCGGCGGTTTTGGGGTCAACGGCAGCGGTTTTGGGGTTTCGGTCTGGGGGGTGCTGACATGCCCCCCCCCGCACCCCCCCAGGCATCCTGGCCCTGCAGCTGCCCCCGGGGGGGCTCGACGCCGAGTCCTCCAGGTGAGAACCAGTGCCCTCCGCCCCCTAAATGCGCCCCCAGCCCCCCAAATGCCCCCAGACCCCCCCCAAATTGACCCCCCCCAATTTATTCCCCCCCCCCAGCGCCTGCCTCCACCTGGCCGAGATGCAGTGTCGGGTGCGGGAGGCGCTGGCGGAGCGCGAGCGGCTGCTGCGGGCACGGGTAGGACGGCAGGGGGTACAAAATTGGGGAGGGGCACCAAGGGGGGGGCGGGTCCATGGGGCTTGGGGGGACCCCAAGGGTTGGGGGGAACCAAAATGAGGGGAAAACCAAGTGTGCGGGGTGCGCTTGCCGGGGGGACGCATTTGCGAGGCGCACCAGGGGAGGAACCAAAATGAGGGGGGAACCAAGTGTGCGGGGTGCTGTTGCCGGGGGGACGCATTTGCGGAGCGCACCGGGGGGGAACCAAAATGAAGGGGGAACCAAGTGTGCGGGGTGCGCTTGCCGGGGGGACCCATTTGCGGGGCGCACCGGGGGAGGAACCAAAATGAGGGGGGAACCAAGTTTGCGGGTTTCGGTTGCCGGGGGGACGAATTTGCGGGGCGCACCGGGGGGGGTCCATGGGGCTTGGGTTAGGGTTAGGGTTAGGGTTAGGGTTAGGGTTAGGGTTAGGGTTAGGGTTAGGGTTAGGGTTAGTGTCAGAGTCAGAGTCAGGGTAAGCGTAGTGAGATCCTCTCCTGAGCCTATGTTATTTTCCAAAGATTGATAGACGCTGTTAAGGTTTCAGGGGTAGGGCACTAGCGTTGGGTTTCAGCGTAAGTGTTCTCAGGGTTTATGTTTAGGATTTTAAGTTGTTTAGGTTTGGATTTTTAACGGTTAGTATTTTAGGGATTTGGGGGTTAAGGTTTTAAGTTTTTCAGGGTTAGTGTGTTAGGGTTTTAGAGTTTATGGGTTGTAGTGTTGAAAGGTTTTTTAGGGTTAGGGTCTTAGGATTTTCTTTTTGGTCAATTATTTAGGGTTAGGGTTTTAAAATTTTAGTTTTATTTATTTATTTATTTATTTATTTTTTCAGGTTAGGTTCTCCAGGGTTAGGGTTTTGAGTGTCCTAATTTTTTGGGTTAGGGTTTGGAGCATCTTAATTTTTTGCGTTAGGGTTTTGAGCATCTTAATATTTTGTGTTAGTGCTTTGAGCGTCTTATTTTTTTGGATTAGTGTTTGGAGCGTTTTTGGGTTTAGGTTTTTGGGTTTTTAGGTTTTAGTTTTTGGGTTTAGGTTTTGAGATTCATGTTTTTTGGGCTTGGGATTTGAACGTCTTAATTTTGTGGGCTTGGGATTTGAACGTCTTAATTTATTGGGTTAGGAGATTTAGGCATAGGTCTTCAGGTGTTTAGTGTGGTAAATATTTTGGGTTATGTCTGTAGGGGTTTCGAGGATTTTTAGGGTTAGGGCTTGAGGCTTTTTTGTAAAGGCGGTAAGGGCTAGGGTTACAGTGCGTGCTGGTAAATGTAATTCTTGAAAACTCGGCCCGTGATTGGCTGTGCCGGCTGTCCAAGGAATGCTGGTAAATATAGTTTTCCGGCACCAGGCTTCCGGGAGGCCATGTTGGGTGCCCAGAGCATGCCTGGAAATGCAGGGTTAGGGTTAGGGTTAGGGTTAGGGTTAGGGCACATTTTAGCGCGACGCCGCCCGGACACATTTTAGCGCGGCGCCGCCCGGACACATTGCACTTGTGGGGCTGGGAGGTTGTGGGGAACATCTGGAGAAGGTGCCTGTAGGGTTTGTAGGAGCACCTACAGGGTTTGGGGTGGGATCTTTGGGGCTGGGGGGGGTCTCTATGAGGCCGGGGGGGTTTTGGGGAGGATGTGACCCTATGGGGTGCCCCCCCCAGAGCCCCAACCCGCGGCTGACCTAGCATTTTAGCGTGGCCGCCGTCCACCGGCAGCTTCATGCCCGTCTTCCGCTCCCAGTGGCCCGCGGGGCGCCCGGTGGCCCTACCGGCGTCACCAGCGGCCACCTTGGGGTCAACGGCGGCGGTTTTGGGGTCAACGGCAGCGGTTTTGGGGTTTCGGTCTGGGGGGTGCTGACATGCCCCCCCCCGCACCCCCCCAGGCATCCTGGCCCTGCAGCTGCCCCCGGGGGGGCTCGACGCCGAGTCCTCCAGGTGAGAACCAGTGCCCTCCGCCCCCTAAATGCGCCCCCAGCCCCCCAAATGCCCCCAGACCCCCCCCAAATTGACCCCCCCCAATTTATTCCCCCCCCCCCAGCGCCTGCCTCCACCTGGCCGAGATGCAGTGTCGGGTGCGGGAGGCGCTGGCGGAGCGCGAGCGGCTGCTGCGGGCACGGGTAGGACGGCAGGGGGTACAAAATTGGGGAGGGGCACCAAGGGGGGGGCGGGTCCATGGGGCTTGGGGGGACCCCAAGGGTTGGGGGGAACCAAAATGAGGGGAAAACCAAGTGTGCGGGGTGCGCTTGCCGGGGGGACGCATTTGCGAGGCGCACCAGGGGAGGAACCAAAATGAGGGGGGAACCAAGTGTGCGGGGTGCTGTTGCCGGGGGGACGCATTTGCGGAGCGCACCGGGGGGGAACCAAAATGAAGGGGGAACCAAGTGTGCGGGGTGCGCTTGCCGGGGGGACCCATTTGCGGGGCGCACCGGGGGAGGAACCAAAATGAGGGGGGAACCAAGTTTGCGGGTTTCGGTTGCCGGGGGGACGAATTTGCGGGGCGCACCGGGGGGGGTCCATGGGGCTTGGGTTAGGGTTAGGGTTAGGGTTAGGGTTAGGTTTAGGGTTAGGGTTAGGGTTAGGGTTAGGGTTAGGGTTAGGGTCAGAGTCAGAGTCAGGGTAAGCGTAGTGAGATCCTCTCCTGAGGCTATGTTATTTTCCAAAGATTGATAGACGCTGTTAAGGTTTCAGGGGTAGGGCACTAGCGTTGGGTTTCAGCGTAAGTGTTCTCAGGGTTTATGTTTAGGATTTTAAGTTGTTTAGGTTTGGATTTTTAACGGTTAGTATTTTAGGGATTTGGGGGTTAAGGTTTTAAGTTTTTCAGGGTTAGTGTGTTAGGGTTTTAGAGTTTATGGGTTGTAGTGTTGAAAGGTTTTTTAGGGTTAGGGTCTTAGGATTTTCTTTTTGGTCAATTATTTAGGGTTAGGGTTTTAAAATTTTAGTTTTATTTATTTATTTATTTATTTATTTTTTCAGGTTAGGTTCTCCAGGGTTAGGGTTTTGAGTGTCCTAATTTTTTGGGTTAGGGTTTGGAGCATCTTAATTTTTTGCGTTAGGGTTTTGAGCATCTTAATATTTTGTGTTAGTGCTTTGAGCGTCTTATTTTTTTGGATTAGTGTTTGGAGCGTTTTTGGGTTTAGGTTTTTGGGTTTTTAGGTTTTAGTTTTTGGGTTTAGGTTTTGAGATTCATGTTTTTTGGGCTTGGGATTTGAACGTCTTAATTTTGTGGGCTTGGGATTTGAACGTCTTAATTTATTGGGTTAGGAGATTTAGGCATAGGTCTTCAGGTGTTTAGTGTGGTAAATATTTTGGGTTATGTCTGTAGGGGTTTCGAGGATTTTTAGGGTTAGGGCTTGAGGCTTTTTTGTAAAGGCGGTAAGGGCTAGGGTTACAGTGCGTGCTGGTAAATGTAATTCTTGAAAACTCGGCCCGTGATTGGCTGTGCCGGCTGTCCAAGGAATGCTGGTAAATATAGTTTTCCGGCACCAGGCTTCCGGGAGGCCATGTTGGGTGCCCAGAGCATGCCTGGAAATGCAGGGTTAGGGTTAGGGTTAGGGTTAGGGTTAGGGCACATTTTAGCGCGACGCCGCCCGGACACATTTTAGCGCGGCGCCGCCCGGACACATTGCACTTGTGGGGCTGGGAGGTTGTGGGGAACATCTGGAGAAGGTGCCTGTAGGGTTTGTAGGAGCACCTACAGGGTTTGGGGTGGGATCTTTGGGGCTGGGGGGGGTCTCTATGAGGCCGGGGGGGTTTTGGGGGGGATGTGACCCTATGGGGTGCCCCCCCCAGAGCCCCAACCCGCGGCTGACCTAGCATTTTAGCGTGGCCGCCGTCCACCGGCAGCTTCATGCCCGTCTTCCGCTCCCAGTGGCCCGCGGGGCGCCCGGTGGCCCTACCGGCGTCACCAGCGGCCACCTTGGGGTCAACGGCGGCGGTTTTGGGGTCAACGGCAGCGGTTTTGGGGTTTCGGTCTGGGGGGTGCTGACATGCCCCCCCCCGCACCCCCCCAGGCATCCTGGCCCTGCAGCTGCCCCCGGGGGGGCTCGACGCCGAGTCCTCCAGGTGAGAACCAGTGCCCTCCGCCCCCTAAATGCGCCCCCAGCCCCCCAAATGCCCCCAGACCCCCCCCAAATTGACCCCCCCCAATTTATTCCCCCCCCCCCAGCGCCTGCCTCCACCTGGCCGAGATGCAGTGTCGGGTGCGGGAGGCGCTGGCGGAGCGCGAGCGGCTGCTGCGGGCACGGGTAGGACGGCAGGGGGTACAAAATTGGGGAGGGGCACCAAGGGGGGGGCGGGTCCATGGGGCTTGGGGGGACCCCAAGGGTTGGGGGGAACCAAAATGAGGGGAAAACCAAGTGTGCGGGGTGCGCTTGCCGGGGGGACGCATTTGCGAGGCGCACCGGGGGAGGAACCAAAATGAGGGGGGAACCAAGTTTGCGGGTTTCGGTTGCCGGGGGGACGAATTTGCGGGGCGCACCGGGGGGGGTCCATGGGGCTTGGGTTAGGGTTAGGGTTAGGGTTAGGGTTAGGGTTAGGGTTAGTGTCAGAGTCAGAGTCAGAGTCAGAGTCAGGGTAAGCGTAGTGAGATCCTCTCCTGAGGCTATGTTATTTTCCAAAGATTGATAGACGCTGTTAAGGTTTCAGGGGTAGGGCACTAGCGTTGGGTTTCAGCGTAAGTGTTCTCAGGGTTTATGTTTAGGATTTTAAGTTGTTTAGGTTTGGATTTTTAACGGTTAGTATTTTAGGGATTTGGGGGTTAAGGTTTTAAGTTTTTCAGGGTTAGTGTGTTAGGGTTTTAGAGTTTATGGGTTGTAGTGTTGAAAGGTTTTTTAGGGTTAGGGTCTTAGGATTTTCTTTTTGGTCAATTATTTAGGGTTAGGGTTTTAAAATTTTAGTTTTATTTATTTATTTATTTATTTATTTTTTCAGGTTAGGTTCTCCAGGGTTAGGGTTTTGAGTGTCCTAATTTTTTGGGTTAGGGTTTGGAGCATCTTAATTTTTTGCGTTAGGGTTTTGAGCATCTTAATATTTTGTGTTAGTGCTTTGAGCGTCTTATTTTTTTGGATTAGTGTTTGGAGCGTTTTTGGGTTTAGGTTTTTGGGTTTTTAGGTTTTAGTTTTTGGGTTTAGGTTTTGAGATTCATGTTTTTTGGGCTTGGGATTTGAACGTCTTAATTTTGTGGGCTTGGGATTTGAACGTCTTAATTTATTGGGTTAGGAGATTTAGGCATAGGTCTTCAGGTGTTTAGTGTGGTAAATATTTTGGGTTATGTCTGTAGGGGTTTCGAGGATTTTTAGGGTTAGGGCTTGAGGCTTTTTTGTAAAGGCGGTAAGGGCTAGGGTTACAGTGCGTGCTGGTAAATGTAATTCTTGAAAACTCGGCCCGTGATTGGCTGTGCCGGCTGTCCAAGGAATGCTGGTAAATATAGTTTTCCGGCACCAGGCTTCCGGGAGGCCATGTTGGGTGCCCAGAGCATGCCTGGAAATGCAGGGTTAGGGTTAGGGTTAGGGTTAGGGTTAGGGCACATTTTAGCGCGACGCCGCCCGGACACATTTTAGCGCGGCGCCGCCCGGACACATTGCACTTGTGGGGCTGGGAGGTTGTGGGGAACATCTGGAGAAGGTGCCTGTAGGGTTTGTAGGAGCACCTACAGGGTTTGGGGTGGGATCTTTGGGGCTGGGGGGGGTCTCTATGAGGCCGGGGAGGTTTTGGGGGGGATGTGACCCTATGGGGTGCCCCCCCCAGAGCCCCAACCCGCGGCTGACCTAGCATTTTAGCGTGGCCGCCGTCCACCGGCAGCTTCATGCCCGTCTTCCGCTCCCAGTGGCCCGCGGGGCGCCCGGTGGCCCTACCGGCGTCACCAGCGGCCACCTTGGGGTCAACGGCGGCGGTTTTGGGGTCAACGGCAGCGGTTTTGGGGTTTCGGTCTGGGGGGTGCTGACATGCCCCCCCCCGCACCCCCCCAGGCATCCTGGCCCTGCAGCTGCCCCCGGGGGGGCTCGACGCCGAGTCTTCCAGGTGAGAACCAGTGCCCTCCGCCCCCTAAATGCGCCCCCAGCCCCCCAAATGCCCCCAGACCCCCCCCAAATTGACCCCCCCCAATTTATTCCCCCCCCCCCAGCGCCTGCCTCCACCTGGCCGAGATGCAGTGTCGGGTGCGGGAGGCGCTGGCGGAGCGCGAGCGGCTGCTGCGGGCACGGGTAGGACGGCAGGGGGTACAAAATTGGGGAGGGGCACCAAGGGGGGGGCGGGTCCATGGGGCTTGGGGGGACCCCAAGGGTTGGGGGGAACCAAAATGAGGGGAAAACCAAGTGTGCGGGGTGCGCTTGCCGGGGGGACGCATTTGCGAGGCGCACCGGGGGAGGAACCAAAATGAGGGGGGAACCAAGTGTGCGGGGTGCTGTTGCCGGGGGGACGCATTTGCGGAGCGCACCGGGGGGGAACCAAAATGAAGGGGGAACCAAGTGTGCGGGGTGCGCTTGCCGGGGGGACCCATTTGCGGGGCGCACCGGGGGAGGAACCAAAATGAGGGGGGAACCAAGTTTGCGGGTTTCGGTTGCCGGGGGGAAGAATTTGCGGGGCGCACCGGGGGGGGGTCCATGGGGCTTGGGTTAGGGTTAGGGTTAGGGTTAGGGTTAGGGTTAGGGTTAGGGTTAGGGTTAGGGTTAGGGTTAGGGTTAGGGTTAGGGTTAGTGTCAGAGTCAGAGTCAGGGTAAGCGTAGTGAGATCCTCTCCTGAGGCTATGTTATTTTCCAAAGATTGATTGACGCTTTTAAAGTTTCAGGGTTAGGGTTAGGGTTAGGGTTAGGGTTAGGGTTAGGGTTAGGGTTAGGGTTAGGGTTAGGGTTAGGATTAGGGTTAGGGTTAGGGTTAGGTTTAGGGTTAGGGTTAGGGTTAGGGTTAGGGTTAGGGTCAGAGTAAGAGTCAGGGTAAGCGTAGTGAGATCCTCTCCTGAGCCTATGTTATTTTCCAAAGATTGATTGACGCTTTTAAGGTTTCAGGGGTAGGGCACTAGCGTTGGGTTTCAGCGTAAGTGTTCTCAGGGTTTATGTTTAGGATTTTAAGTTGTTTAGGTTTGGATTTTTAACGGTTAGTATTTTAGGGATTTGGGGGTTAAGGTTTTAAGTTTTTCAGGGTTAGTGTGTTAGGGTTTTAGAGTTTATGGGTTGTAGTGTTGAAAGGTTTTTTAGGGTTAGGGTCTTAGGATTTTCTTTTTGGTCAATTATTTAGGGTTAGGGTTTTAAAATTTTAGTTTTATTTATTTATTTATTTATTTATTTTTTCAGGTTAGGTTCTCCAGGGTTAGGGTTTTGAGTGTCCTAATTTTTTGGGTTAGGGTTTGGAGCATCTTAATTTTTTGCGTTAGGGTTTTGAGCATCTTAATATTTTGTGTTAGTGCTTTGAGCGTCTTATTTTTTTGGATTAGTGTTTGGAGCGTTTTTGGGTTTAGGTTTTTGGGTTTTTAGGTTTTAGTTTTTGGGTTTAGGTTTTGAGATTCATGTTTTTTGGGCTTGGGATTTGAACGTCTTAATTTTGTGGGCTTGGGATTTGAACGTCTTAATTTATTGGGTTAGGAGATTTAGGCATAGGTCTTCAGGTGTTTAGTGTGGTAAATATTTTGGGTTATGTCTGTAGGGGTTTCGAGGATTTTTAGGGTTAGGGCTTGAGGCTTTTTTGTAAAGGCGGTAAGGTCTAGGGTTACAGTGCGTGCTGGTAAATGTAATTCTTGAAAACTCGGCCCGTGATTGGCTGTGCCGGCTGTCCAAGGAATGCTGGTAAATATAGTTTTCCGGCACCAGGCTTCCGGGAGGCCATGTTGGGTGCCCAGAGCATGCCTGGAAATGCAGGGTTAGGGTTAGGGTTAGGGTTAGGGTTAGGGCACATTTTAGCGCGACGCCGCCCGGACACATTTTAGCGCGGCGCCGCCCGGACACATTGCACTTGTGGGGCTGGGAGGTTGTGGGGAACATCTGGAGAAGGTGCCTGTAGGGTTTGTAGGAGCACCTACAGGGTTTGGGGTGGGATCTTTGGGGCTGGGGGGGGTCTCTATGAGGCTGGGGGGGTTTTGGGGGGGATGTGACCCTATGGGGTGCCCCCCCCAGAGCCCCAACCCGCGGCTGACCTAGCATTTTAGCGTGGCCGCCGTCCACCGGCAGCTTCATGCCCGTCTTCCGCTCCCAGTGGCCCGCGGGGCGCCCGGTGGCCCTACCGGCGTCACCAGCGGCCACCTTGGGGTCAACGGCGGCGGTTTTGGGGTCAACGGCAGCGGTTTTGGGGTTTCGGTCTGGGGGGTGCTGACATGCCCCCCCCCGCACCCCCCCAGGCATCCTGGCCCTGCAGCTGCCCCCGGGGGGGCTCGACGCCGAGTCCTCCAGGTGAGAACCAGTGCCCTCCGCCCCCTAAATGCGCCCCCAGCCCCCCAAATGCCCCCAGACCCCCCCCAAATTGACCCCCCCCAATTTATTCCCCCCCCCCCAGCGCCTGCCTCCACCTGGCCGAGATGCAGTGTCGGGTGCGGGAGGCGCTGGCGGAGCGCGAGTGGCTGCTGCGGGCACGGGTAGGACGGCAGGGGGTACAAAATTGGGGAGGGGCACCAAGGGGGGGGCGGGTCCATGGGGCTTGGGGGGACCCCAAGGGTTGGGGGGAACCAAAATGAGGGGAAAACCAAGTGTGCGGGGTGCGCTTGCCGGGGGGACACATTTGCGAGGCGCACCGGGGGAGGAACCAAAATGAGGGGGGAACCAAGTGTGCGGGGTGCTGTTGCCGGGGGGACCCATTTGCGGGGCGCACCGGGGGAGGAACCAAAATGAGGGGGGAACCAAGTTTGCGGGTTTCGGTTGCCGGGGGGAAGAATTTGTGGGGCGCAACGGGGGGGGTCCATGGGGCTTGGGTTAGGGTTAGGGTTAGGGTTAGGGTTAGGGTTAGGGTTAGGGTTAGGGTTAGGGTTAGGGTTAGGGTTAGGGTTAGGGTTCGGGTTAGGGTTAGGGTTCGGGTTAGGGTTCGGGTTCGGGTTCGGGTTCGGGTTCGGGTTCGGGTTAGGGTTCGGGTTAGGGTTCGGGTTAGGGTTAGGGTTAGGGTTCGGGTTAGGGTTAGGGTTAGGGTTAGGGTTAGGGTTCGGGTTAGGGTTAGGGTTCGGGTTAGGGTTCGGGTTAGGGTTCGGGTTAGGGTTCGGGTTAGGGTTAGGGTTAGGGTTCGGGTTCGGGTTCGGGTTCGGGTTCGGGTTAGGGTTCGGGTTCGGGTTCGGGTTCGGGTTCGGGTTCGGGTTCGGGTTCGGGTTCGGGTTCGGGTTCGGGTTCGGGTTCGGGTTCGGGTTCGGGTTAGGGTTAGGGTTAGGGTTAGGGTTAGGGTTAGGGTTAGGGTTAGGGTTAGGGTTAGGGTTAGGGTTCGGGTTAGGGTTCGGGTTAGGGTTAGGGTTAGGGTTAGGGTTAGGGTTAGGGTTAGGGTTAGGGTTCGGGTTAGGGTTCGGGTTAGGGTTAGGGTTAGGGTTAGGGTTCGGGTTCGGGTTAGGGTTAGGGTTAGGGTTAGGGTTAGGGTTAGGGTTAGGGTTAGGGTTAGGGTTAGGGTTAGGGTTAGGGTTAGGGTTAGGGTTAGGGTTAGGGTTAGGGTTAGGGTTAGGGTTAGGGTTAGGGTTAGGGTTAGGGTTAGGGTTAGGGTTAGGGTTAGGGTTAGGGTTAGGGTTAGGGTTAGGGTTAGGGTTAGGGTTAGGGTTAGGGTTAGGGTTAGGGTTAGGGTTAGGGTTAGGGTTAGGGTTAGGGTTAGGGTTAGGGTTAGGGTTAGGGTTAGGGTTAGGGTTAGGGTTAGGGTTAGGGTTAGGGTTAGGGTTAGGGTTAGGGTTAGGGTTAGGGTTAGGGTTAGGGTTAGGGTTAGGGTTAGGGTTAGGGTTAGGGTTAGGGTTAGGGTTAGGGTTAGGGTTAGGGTTAGGGTTAGGGT
>NC_092601.1:5000-7500 GCF_047663525.1 Anas platyrhynchos
CCCAAAAAATTAGGACACTCAAAACCCTAACCCTGGAGAACCTAACCTGAAAAAATAAATAAATAAAATAAATAAATAAAAATAAAATTTTAAAACCCTAACCCTAAATAATTGACCAAAAAGAAAACCCTAAGACCCTAACCCTAAAAAACCTTTCAACACTACAACCCATAAACTCTAAAACCCTAACACACTAACCCTGAAAAACTTAAAACCTTAACCCCCAAATCCCTAAAATACTAACCCTTAAAAATCCAAACCTAAACAACTTAAAATCCTAAACATAAACCCTGAGAATACTTACCCTGAAACCCAACCCTAGTGCCCTACCCCTGAAACCTTAAAACAGTGAATCAATCTTTGGAAAATAACATAGGCTCAGGAGAGGATCTCACTACGCTTACCCTGACTCTGACTCTGACCCTGACCCTAACCCTAACCCTACCCCAAACCCTAAGCCTAACCCTCTAACCCTAACCCTAACACTAACCCAAAACCTAACCCTAACCCTAACCCTACCCCTAACCTAACCCCTAACCATAAACCTAACCCCCTAACCCTAACCCTAACCCCCTAACCATAACCCTAGCCCTAACCCTAACAAACCCTAACCCTAACCCAAAACCCTAAACCTAAACCGAGCCCTAACCCGAACCCTAACCCTAACCCTAACCCTAACCCGCCTAACCCTAACCCTAACCCTAACCCTAACCCTAACCCTAACCCTAACCCTAACCCTAACCCTAACCCTAACCCTAACCCAAGCCCCATGGACCCCCCCCGGTGCGCCCCGCAAATGCGTCCCCCCGGCAACCGCACCCCGCACACTTGGTTCCCCCACTCATTTTGGTTCCTCCCCTGGTGCGCCCCGCAAATGAGTCCACCCGGCAAGCGCACCCCGCACACTTGGTTCCCCACTCATTTTGGTCCCCCCCCCGGTGTGCTCCGCAAATGCGTCCCCCCGGCAACTTCACCCCGCACACTTGGTTCCCCCTTCATTTGGTTCCCCCCCGGTGCGCCCCACAAATACGTCCCCCTGCAACCGTACTCCGCACACTTGGTTCCCCCCTCATTTTGGTTCCCCCCCCGGTGCACCCCCGCAAATGCGTCCCCCGGCAACCGCACCCCACACACTTGGTTTTCCTTTCAATTTGTTTCCCCCCTACCCTTGGGGACCCCCCAAGCCCCATGGACCCCCCCCCCTTGGTGCCCCCCCCCAATTTTGTACCCCCCGCCGTCCTACCCGTGCCCGCAGCAGCCGCTCGCGCTCCGCCAGCGCCTCCCGCACCCGACGCTGCATCTCGGCCAGGTGGAGGCAGGCGCTGGGGGGGGGGGAATAAATTGGGGGGGTCAATTTGGGGGGTTCTGGGGGCATTTGGGGGGCTGGGGGCGCATTTAGGGGGCGGAGGGGACTGGTTCTCACCTGTAGGACTCGGCGTCGAGCCCCCCCGGGGGCAGCTGCAGGGCCAGGATGCCTGCGGGGGTGCGGGGGGGGGCATGTCAGCACCCCCCAGACCGAAACCCCAAAACCGCTGCCGTTGACCCCAAAATCGCCGCTGTTGACCCCAAGGTGGCCGCTGGTGACGCCGGTAGGGCCACCGGGCGCCCCGCGGGCCACTGGGAGCGGAAGACGGGCATGAAGCTGCCGGTGGACGGCGGCCACGCTAAAATGCTAGGTCAGCCGCGGGTTGGGGCTCTGGGGGGGGCACCCCATAGGGTCACATCCCCCCAAAACCCCCCCGGCCCCATAGAGACACCCCCAGCCCCACAGATCCCACCCCAAACCCTGTAGGTGCTCCCCCAAACCCTACAGGCACCTTCTCCAGATGTTCCCCACAACCTCCCAGCCCCACAAGTACAATGTGTCCGGGCGGCGCCACCCTAAAATGTGTCCGGGCGGCGTCACGCTAAAATGTGCCCTAACCCTAACCCTAACCCTAACCCTGCATTTCCAGGCATGCTCTGGGCACCCAACATGGCCTCCCGGAAGCCTGGTGCCGGAAAACTATATTTACCAGCATTCCTTGGACAGCCGGCACAGCCAATCACGGGCCGAGTTTTCGAGAATTACATTTACCAGCACGCACTGTAACCCTAGCCCTTACCACCTTTACAAAAACGCCTCAAGCCCTAACCCTAAAAATCCTCGAAACCCCTACAGACATAACCCAAAATATTTACCACACTAAACACTGAAGACCTATGCCTAAAACTCCTAACCCCAATAAATTAAGACGTTCAAATCCCAAGCCCACAAAATTAAGACGTTCAAATCCCAAGCCCAAAAAATAGGACTCTCAAAACCTAAACCCAAAAACTAAAACCTAAAAACCCAAAAACCTAAACCCAAAAACGCCTCCAAACACTAATCCAAAAAAATAAGACGCTCAAAGCAACTAACACAAAATATTAAGACGCTCAAAACCCTAACGCAAAAAATTAAGATGCTCCAAACCCTAACCCAAAAATTAGGACACTCAAAACCCTAACCCTGGAGAAC
>NC_092601.1:10000-15000 GCF_047663525.1 Anas platyrhynchos
CTCTGGGGGGGGCACCCCATAGGGTCACATCCCCCCCAAAACCCCCCCGGCCCCATAGAGACACCCCCAGCCCCACAGATCCCACCCCAAACCCTGTAGGTGCTCCCCCAAACCCTACAGGCACCTTCTCCAGATGTTCCCCACAACCTCCCAGCCCCACAAGTACAATGTGTCCGGGCGGCGCCACCCTAAAATGTGTCCGGGCGGCGTCACGCTAAAATGTGCCCTAACCCTAACCCTAACCCTAACCCTGCATTTCCAGGCATGCTCTGGGCACCCAACATGGCCTCCCGGAAGCCTGGTGCCGGAAAACTATATTTACCAGCATTCCTTGGACAGCCGGCACAGCCAATCACGGGCCGAGTTTTCGAGAATTACATTTACCAGCACGCACTGTAACCCTAGCCCTTACCACCTTTACAAAAACGCCTCAAGCCCTAACCCTAAAAATCCTCGAAACCCCTACAGACATAACCCAAAATATTTACCACACTAAACACCTGAAGACCTATGCCTAAAACTCCTAACCCAATAAATTAAGACGTTCAAATCCCAAGCCCACAAAATTAAGACGTTCAAATCCCAAGCCCAAAAAATAGGACTCTCAAAACCTAAACCCAAAAACTAAAACCTAAAAACCCAAAAACCTAAACCCAAAAACGCTCCAAACACTAATCCAAAAAATAAGACGCTCAAAGCACTAACACAAAATATTAAGACGCTCAAAACCCTAACGCAAAAAATTAAGATGCTCCAAACCCTAACCCAAAAAATTAGGACACTCAAAACCCTAACCCTGGAGAACCTAACCTGAAAAAATAAATAAATAAATAAATAAATAAAAATAAAATTTTAAAACCCTAACCCTAAATAATTGACCAAAAAGAAAACCCTAAGACCCTAACCCTAAAAAACCTTTCAACACTACAACCCATAAACTCTAAAACCCTAACACACTAACCCTGAAAAACTTAAAACCTTAACCCCCAAATCCCTAAAATACTAACCCTTAAAAATCCAAACCTAAACAACTTAAAATCCTAAACATAAACCCTGAGAATACTTACCCTGAAACCCAACCCTAGTGCCCTACCCCTGAAACCTTAAAACAGTGAATCAATCTTTGGAAAATAACATAGGCTCAGGAGAGGATCTCACTACGCTTACCCTGACTCTGACTCTGACCCTGACCCTAACCCTAACCCTACCCCAAACCCTAAGCCTAACCCTCTAACCCTAACCCTAACCCTAACCCTAACCCTAACCCTAACCCTAACCCTAACCCTAACCCTAACCCTAACCCTAACCATAACCCTAGCCCTAACCCTAACAAACCCTAACCCTAACCCAAAACCCTAAACCTAAACCGAGCCCTAACCCGAACCCTAACCCTAACCCTAACCCTAACCCGCCTAACCCTAACCCTAACCCTAACCCTAACCCTAACCCTAACCCTAACCCAAGCCCCATGGACCCCCCCCGGTGCGCCCCGCAAATGCGTCCCCCCGGCAACCGCACCCCGCACACTTGGTTCCCCACTCATTTTGGTTCCTCCCCTGGTGCGCCCCGCAAATGAGTCCACCCGGCAAGCGCACCCCGCACACTTGGTTCCCCACTCATTTTGGTCCCCCCCCCGGTGTGCTCCGCAAATGCGTCCCCCCGGCAACTTCACCCCGCACACTTGGTTCCCCCTTCATTTTGGTTCCCCCCCGGTGCGCCCCACAAATACGTCCCCCCTGCAACCGTACTCCGCACACTTGGTTCCCCCCTCATTTTGGTTCCCCCCCCCCGGTGCACCCCGCAAATGCGTCCCCCCGGCAACCGCACCCCACACACTTGGTTTTCCTTTCAATTTGTTTCCCCCCTACCCTTGGGGACCCCCCAAGCCCCATGGACCCCCCCCCCTTGGTGCCCCCCCCCAATTTTGTACCCCCCGCCGTCCTACCCGTGCCCGCAGCAGCCGCTCGCGCTCCGCCAGCGCCTCCCGCACCCGACGCTGCATCTCGGCCAGGTGGAGGCAGGCGCTGGGGGGGGGGGAATAAATTGGGGGGGGTCAATTTGGGGGGTTCTGGGGGCATTTGGGGGGCTGGGGGCGCATTTAGGGGGCGGAGGGGACTGGTTCTCACCTGTAGGACTCGGCGTCGAGCCCCCCCGGGGGCAGCTGCAGGGCCAGGATGCCTGCGGGGGTGCGGGGGGGGGCATGTCAGCACCCCCCAGACCGAAACCCCAAAACCGCTGCCGTTGACCCCAAAATCGCCGCTGTTGACCCCAAGGTGGCCGCTGGTGACGCCGGTAGGGCCACCGGGCGCCCCGCGGGCCACTGGGAGCGGAAGACGGGCATGAAGCTGCCGGTGGACGGCGGCCACGCTAAAATGCTAGGTCAGCCGCGGGTTGGGGCTCTGGGGGGGGCACCCCATAGGGTCACATCCCCCCCAAAACCCCCCCGGCCCCATAGAGACACCCCCAGCCCCACAGATCCCACCCCAAACCCTGTAGGTGCTCCCCCAAACCCTACAGGCACCTTCTCCAGATGTTCCCCACAACCTCCCAGCCCCACAAGTACAATGTGTCCGGGCGGCGCCACCCTAAAATGTGTCCGGGCGGCGTCACGCTAAAATGTGCCCTAACCCTAACCCTAACCCTAACCCTGCATTTCCAGGCATGCTCTGGGCACCCAACATGGCCTCCCGGAAGCCTGGTGCCGGAAAACTATATTTACCAGCATTCCTTGGACAGCCGGCACAGCCAATCACGGGCCGAGTTTTCGAGAATTACATTTACCAGCACGCACTGTAACCCTAGCCCTTACCACCTTTACAAAAACGCCTCAAGCCCTAACCCTAAAAATCCTCGAAACCCCTACAGACATAACCCAAAATATTTACCACACTAAACACCTGAAGACCTATGCCTAAAACTCCTAACCCAATAAATTAAGACGTTCAAATCCCAAGCCCACAAAATTAAGACGTTCAAATCCCAAGCCCAAAAAATAGGACTCTCAAAACCTAAACCCAAAAACTAAAACCTAAAAACCCAAAAACCTAAACCCAAAAACGCTCCAAACACTAATCCAAAAAAATAAGACGCTCAAAGCACTAACACAAAATATTAAGACGCTCAAAACCCTAACGCAAAAAATTAAGATGCTCCAAACCCTAACCCAAAAAATTAGGACACTCAAAACCCTAACCCTGGAGAACCTAACCTGAAAAAATAAATAAATAAATAAATAAATAAAAATAAAATTTTAAAACCCTAACCCTAAATAATTGACCAAAAAGAAAACCCTAAGACCCTAACCCTAAAAAACCTTTCAACACTACAACCCATAAACTCTAAAACCCTAACACACTAACCCTGAAAAACTTAAAACCTTAACCCCCAAATCCCTAAAATACTAACCCTTAAAAATCCAAACCTAAACAACTTAAAATCCTAAACATAAACCCTGAGAATACTTACCCTGAAACCCAACCCTAGTGCCCTACCCCTGAAACCTTAAAACAGTGAATCAATCTTTGGAAAATAACATAGGCTCAGGAGAGGATCTCACTACGCTTACCCTGACTCTGACTCTGACCCTGACCCTAACCCTAACCCTACCCCAAACCCTAAGCCTAACCCTCTAACCCTAACCCTAACACTAACCCAAAACCTAACCCTAACCCTAACCCTACCCCTAACCCTAACCCCTAACCATAAACCTAACCCCCTAACCCTAACCCTAACCCCCTAACCATAACCCTAGCCCTAACCCTAACAAACCCTAACCCTAACCCAAAACCCTAAACCTAAACCGAGCCCTAACCCGAACCCTAACCCTAACCCTAACCCTAACCCGCCTAACCCTAACCCTAACCCTAACCCTAACCCTAACCCTAACCCTAACCCTAACCCTAACCCTAACCCTAACCCTAACCCAAGCCCCATGGACCCCCCCCGGTGCGCCCCGCAAATGCGTCCCCCCGGCAACCGCACCCCGCACACTTGGTTCCCCACTCATTTTGGTTCCTCCCCTGGTGCGCCCCGCAAATGAGTCCACCCGGCAAGCGCACCCCGCACACTTGGTTCCCCACTCATTTTGGTCCCCCCCCCGGTGTGCTCCGCAAATGCGTCCCCCCGGCAACTTCACCCCGCACACTTGGTTCCCCCTTCATTTTGGTTCCCCCCCGGTGCGCCCCACAAATACGTCCCCCCTGCAACCGTACTCCGCACACTTGGTTCCCCCCTCATTTTGGTTCCCCCCCCCGGTGCACCCCGCAAATGCGTCCCCCCGGCAACCGCACCCCACACACTTGGTTTTCCTTTCAATTTGTTTCCCCCCTACCCTTGGGGACCCCCCAAGCCCCATGGACCCCCCCCCCTTGGTGCCCCCCCCCAATTTTGTACCCCCCGCCGTCCTACCCGTGCCCGCAGCAGCCGCTCGCGCTCCGCCAGCGCCTCCCGCACCCGACGCTGCATCTCGGCCAGGTGGAGGCAGGCGCTGGGGGGGGGGGAATAAATTGGGGGGGGTCAATTTGGGGGGTTCTGGGGGCATTTGGGGGGCTGGGGGCGCATTTAGGGGGCGGAGGGGACTGGTTCTCACCTGTAGGACTCGGCGTCGAGCCCCCCCGGGGGCAGCTGCAGGGCCAGGATGCCTGCGGGGGTGCGGGGGGGGGCATGTCAGCACCCCCCAGACCGAAACCCCAAAACCGCTGCCGTTGACCCCAAAATCGCCGCTGTTGACCCCAAGGTGGCCGCTGGTGACGCCGGTAGGGCCACCGGGCGCCCCGCGGGCCACTGGGAGCGGAAGACGGGCATGAAGCTGCCGGTGGACGGCGGCCACGCTAAAATGCTAGGTCAGCCGCGGGTTGGGGCTCTGGGGGGGGCACCCCATAGGGTCACATCCCCCCCAAAACCCCCCCGGCCCCATAGAGACACCCCCAGCCCCACAGATCCCACCCCAAACCCTGTAGGTGCTCCCCCAAACCCTACAGGCACCTTCTCCAGATGTTCCC
>NC_092601.1:20000-22500 GCF_047663525.1 Anas platyrhynchos
CGGGGGGGGGCATGTCAGCACCCCCCAGACCGAAACCCCAAAACCGCTGCCGTTGACCCCAAAATCGCCGCTGTTGACCCCAAGGTGGCCGCTGGTGACGCCGGTAGGGCCACCGGGCGCCCCGCGGGCCACTGGGAGCGGAAGACGGGCATGAAGCTGCCGGTGGACGGCGGCCACGCTAAAATGCTAGGTCAGCCGCGGGTTGGGGCTCTGGGGGGGGCACCCCATAGGGTCACATCCCCCCCAAAACCCCCCCGGCCCCATAGAGACACCCCCAGCCCCACAGATCCCACCCCAAACCCTGTAGGTGCTCCCCCAAACCCTACAGGCACCTTCTCCAGATGTTCCCCACAACCTCCCAGCCCCACAAGTACAATGTGTCCGGGCGGCGCCACCCTAAAATGTGTCCGGGCGGCGTCACGCTAAAATGTGCCCTAACCCTAACCCTAACCCTAACCCTGCATTTCCAGGCATGCTCTGGGCACCCAACATGGCCTCCCGGAAGCCTGGTGCCGGAAAACTATATTTACCAGCATTCCTTGGACAGCCGGCACAGCCAATCACGGGCCGAGTTTTCGAGAATTACATTTACCAGCACGCACTGTAACCCTAGCCCTTACCACCTTTACAAAAACGCCTCAAGCCCTAACCCTAAAAATCCTCGAAACCCCTACAGACATAACCCAAAATATTTACCACACTAAACACCTGAAGACCTATGCCTAAAACTCCTAACCCAATAAATTAAGACGTTCAAATCCCAAGCCCACAAAATTAAGACGTTCAAATCCCAAGCCCAAAAAATAGGACTCTCAAAACCTAAACCCAAAAACTAAAACCTAAAAACCCAAAAACCTAAACCCAAAAACGCTCCAAACACTAATCCAAAAAAATAAGACGCTCAAAGCACTAACACAAAATATTAAGACGCTCAAAACCCTAACGCAAAAAATTAAGATGCTCCAAACCCTAACCCAAAAAATTAGGACACTCAAAACCCTAACCCTGGAGAACCTAACCTGAAAAAATAAATAAATAAATAAATAAATAAAAATAAAATTTTAAAACCCTAACCCTAAATAATTGACCAAAAAGAAAACCCTAAGACCCTAACCCTAAAAAACCTTTCAACACTACAACCCATAAACTCTAAAACCCTAACACACTAACCCTGAAAAACTTAAAACCTTAACCCCCAAATCCCTAAAATACTAACCCTTAAAAATCCAAACCTAAACAACTTAAAATCCTAAACATAAACCCTGAGAATACTTACCCTGAAACCCAACCCTAGTGCCCTACCCCTGAAACCTTAAAACAGTGAATCAATCTTTGGAAAATAACATAGGCTCAGGAGAGGATCTCACTACGCTTACCCTGACTCTGACTCTGACCCTGACCCTAACCCTAACCCTACCCCAAACCCTAAGCCTAACCCTCTAACCCTAACCCTAACACTAACCCAAAACCTAACCCTAACCCTAACCCTACCCCTAACCCTAACCCCTAACCATAAACCTAACCCCCTAACCCTAACCCTAACCCCCTAACCATAACCCTAGCCCTAACCCTAACAAACCCTAACCCTAACCCAAAACCCTAAACCTAAACCGAGCCCTAACCCGAACCCTAACCCTAACCCTAACCCTAACCCGCCTAACCCTAACCCTAACCCTAACCCTAACCCTAACCCTAACCCTAACCCTAACCCTAACCCTAACCCTAACCCTAACCCAAGCCCCATGGACCCCCCCCGGTGCGCCCCGCAAATGCGTCCCCCCGGCAACCGCACCCCGCACACTTGGTTCCCCACTCATTTTGGTTCCTCCCCTGGTGCGCCCCGCAAATGAGTCCACCCGGCAAGCGCACCCCGCACACTTGGTTCCCCACTCATTTTGGTCCCCCCCCCGGTGTGCTCCGCAAATGCGTCCCCCCGGCAACTTCACCCCGCACACTTGGTTCCCCCTTCATTTTGGTTCCCCCCCGGTGCGCCCCACAAATACGTCCCCCCTGCAACCGTACTCCGCACACTTGGTTCCCCCCTCATTTTGGTTCCCCCCCCCGGTGCACCCCGCAAATGCGTCCCCCCGGCAACCGCACCCCACACACTTGGTTTTCCTTTCAATTTGTTTCCCCCCTACCCTTGGGGACCCCCCAAGCCCCATGGACCCCCCCCCCTTGGTGCCCCCCCCCAATTTTGTACCCCCCGCCGTCCTACCCGTGCCCGCAGCAGCCGCTCGCGCTCCGCCAGCGCCTCCCGCACCCGACGCTGCATCTCGGCCAGGTGGAGGCAGGCGCTGGGGGGGGGGGAATAAATTGGGGGGGGTCAATTTGGGGGGTTCTGGGGGCATTTGGGGGGCTGGGGGCGCATTTAGGGGGCGGAGGGGACTGGTTCTCACCTGTAGGACTCGGCGTCGAGCCCCCCCGGGGGCAGCTGCAGGGCCAGGATGCCTGCGGGGGTGCGGGGGGGGGCATGTCAGCACCCCCCAGACCGAAACCC
>NC_092601.1:27500-30000 GCF_047663525.1 Anas platyrhynchos
CGCACACTTGGTTCCCCACTCATTTTGGTTCCTCCCCTGGTGCGCCCCGCAAATGAGTCCACCCGGCAAGCGCACCCCGCACACTTGGTTCCCCACTCATTTTGGTCCCCCCCCCGGTGTGCTCCGCAAATGCGTCCCCCCGGCAACTTCACCCCGCACACTTGGTTCCCCCTTCATTTTGGTTCCCCCCCGGTGCGCCCCACAAATACGTCCCCCCTGCAACCGTACTCCGCACACTTGGTTCCCCCCTCATTTTGGTTCCCCCCCCCGGTGCACCCCGCAAATGCGTCCCCCCGGCAACCGCACCCCACACACTTGGTTTTCCTTTCAATTTGTTTCCCCCCTACCCTTGGGGACCCCCCAAGCCCCATGGACCCCCCCCCCTTGGTGCCCCCCCCCAATTTTGTACCCCCCGCCGTCCTACCCGTGCCCGCAGCAGCCGCTCGCGCTCCGCCAGCGCCTCCCGCACCCGACGCTGCATCTCGGCCAGGTGGAGGCAGGCGCTGGGGGGGGGGGAATAAATTGGGGGGGGTCAATTTGGGGGGTTCTGGGGGCATTTGGGGGGCTGGGGGCGCATTTAGGGGGCGGAGGGGACTGGTTCTCACCTGTAGGACTCGGCGTCGAGCCCCCCCGGGGGCAGCTGCAGGGCCAGGATGCCTGCGGGGGTGCGGGGGGGGGCATGTCAGCACCCCCCAGACCGAAACCCCAAAACCGCTGCCGTTGACCCCAAAATCGCCGCTGTTGACCCCAAGGTGGCCGCTGGTGACGCCGGTAGGGCCACCGGGCGCCCCGCGGGCCACTGGGAGCGGAAGACGGGCATGAAGCTGCCGGTGGACGGCGGCCACGCTAAAATGCTAGGTCAGCCGCGGGTTGGGGCTCTGGGGGGGGCACCCCATAGGGTCACATCCCCCCCAAAACCCCCCCGGCCCCATAGAGACACCCCCAGCCCCACAGATCCCACCCCAAACCCTGTAGGTGCTCCCCCAAACCCTACAGGCACCTTCTCCAGATGTTCCCCACAACCTCCCAGCCCCACAAGTACAATGTGTCCGGGCGGCGCCACCCTAAAATGTGTCCGGGCGGCGTCACGCTAAAATGTGCCCTAACCCTAACCCTAACCCTAACCCTGCATTTCCAGGCATGCTCTGGGCACCCAACATGGCCTCCCGGAAGCCTGGTGCCGGAAAACTATATTTACCAGCATTCCTTGGACAGCCGGCACAGCCAATCACGGGCCGAGTTTTCGAGAATTACATTTACCAGCACGCACTGTAACCCTAGCCCTTACCACCTTTACAAAAACGCCTCAAGCCCTAACCCTAAAAATCCTCGAAACCCCTACAGACATAACCCAAAATATTTACCACACTAAACACCTGAAGACCTATGCCTAAAACTCCTAACCCAATAAATTAAGACGTTCAAATCCCAAGCCCACAAAATTAAGACGTTCAAATCCCAAGCCCAAAAAATAGGACTCTCAAAACCTAAACCCAAAAACTAAAACCTAAAAACCCAAAAACCTAAACCCAAAAACGCTCCAAACACTAATCCAAAAAAATAAGACGCTCAAAGCACTAACACAAAATATTAAGACGCTCAAAACCCTAACGCAAAAAATTAAGATGCTCCAAACCCTAACCCAAAAAATTAGGACACTCAAAACCCTAACCCTGGAGAACCTAACCTGAAAAAATAAATAAATAAATAAATAAATAAAAATAAAATTTTAAAACCCTAACCCTAAATAATTGACCAAAAAGAAAACCCTAAGACCCTAACCCTAAAAAACCTTTCAACACTACAACCCATAAACTCTAAAACCCTAACACACTAACCCTGAAAAACTTAAAACCTTAACCCCCAAATCCCTAAAATACTAACCCTTAAAAATCCAAACCTAAACAACTTAAAATCCTAAACATAAACCCTGAGAATACTTACCCTGAAACCCAACCCTAGTGCCCTACCCCTGAAACCTTAAAACAGTGAATCAATCTTTGGAAAATAACATAGGCTCAGGAGAGGATCTCACTACGCTTACCCTGACTCTGACTCTGACCCTGACCCTAACCCTAACCCTACCCCAAACCCTAAGCCTAACCCTCTAACCCTAACCCTAACACTAACCCAAAACCTAACCCTAACCCTAACCCTACCCCTAACCCTAACCCCTAACCATAAACCTAACCCCCTAACCCTAACCCTAACCCCCTAACCATAACCCTAGCCCTAACCCTAACAAACCCTAACCCTAACCCAAAACCCTAAACCTAAACCGAGCCCTAACCCGAACCCTAACCCTAACCCTAACCCTAACCCGCCTAACCCTAACCCTAACCCTAACCCTAACCCTAACCCTAACCCTAACCCTAACCCTAACCCTAACCCTAACCCTAACCCAAGCCCCATGGACCCCCCCCGGTGCGCCCCGCAAATGCGTCCCCCCGGCAACCGCACCCCGCACACTTGGTTCCCCACTCATTTTGGTTCCTCCCCT